>NC_044563.1:31483757-31498794 GCF_007565055.1 Rhinopithecus roxellana
AAACAGAGCTGGGGAATGGCCCAACGAAACACAGGTGTACCTCCGTGGTTTGAATTCACACATCACAAAGCGGTTTCTCAGTTGATTCTTTTTTTTTAAGATGAGGTCATTTGTGGTCTCCGAGCTCCACAGTGTGTCCTATTGCAGATTCTGTGACAACTCTGCTAGGAAGCTTCTCAGTGAAAACAGTGATGGCCATCTGTGCGCTGAATTCAGACACAACAAAGAAGTTTCTGAGAAGGCTTTTCTGCAGGTTTGTCTGAGGATACTTCCTTATTCACCATGGGATTCAATGATATCCAAGACATCACTTCTGAGATTCCACAAAATGAGTGCTAGCAAACGACCCCAAGGAAGGGTGCTGTAACACTGTGAAATGAATTCACACATCACAAAGCAGTTTCTCTGAAAGCTTCATTTCCCTTTTTCTCGGAGGATATTTACTTTGTCCTTCTCCTCTTCAAACCCATCCGAAATAGCATTTCTCAGAATCCACGGAAAGAGTCCTAGGCGACGGCTCCAACAAAGAATGGTGTAACTCTGAGAGAAGAAGTCACACATCAGAAAGCAATTTCTCAGAAAGCTTCTTTCAGTTTTTGATCTGAGAATATTTGCTTTGTCACCATCAGCTGCATAAGGCTAAGAAGTGTTCCATTGCAGTTTTCCAGAAAACTGTGCTACCAACGTGATCATGGACAAGAAACGTGTAACTCTGTGAGTTGCATTCACACAGCACAATGCAGTTTCTCAGAAGGCATCTTTTCCGGTTTTGATCTGAGGATATTTCCTTTTTCACCATTGCCCTCCATGAGCTCCCAAATATCACTTTGCAGAATCCACGACAACAGTGTTAGCAACTGTTCCAAGAAGGGAAGGGTGGAACTCTGTGTGATGAAGACACACATCAGAAAGCAATCTCTCAGAAAGATTCTCTCTAGTTATTTTCTGAGGATATTTCCTTTTTCACCATGGGCCCCTAAGGGCTCCCAAAGTTCACTTTGCAGATTCCACGAAAAGAGTGTTAGCAAAGTGCTTCCTAAGGACTAAGCTGTAACTATGTGTGAATTCACGGATCAGAAAGAAGTTTCTCAGAAAGCTTATTTTACGTTTTGAACTGGTAATATTTTCTTTCTCAGCATAGGCCTCAATGCGATACAAAGAAACCTTCTCAGCTTCCTCAAAGACAGGTTAATGGAGTGCTCCACGAAACATAAATGTAACTCTGTGCGATGAATTCACACATCACCAAGAAGTGTCTAAGAAAGCTTCTTTCTGTTTTCATCTGAGGATATTTCCTTTGTCACCGTAAGCTTCACTGCGGTAAGTAGTATCCCATTGCAGATTTCCAGAAAACTTGTGTAAGCAAACTGATGACTGAAGAGAAAAGTGTAACTCTGTGAATTGCATTCACACATCGCAATGCAGTTTCTCAGAAAGCTTCTTTCCAGTTTTGATCTGAGGACATTTCCTTTTTCACCACTGCCCTCCATGAGCTCCCAAATATCACTTTGCAGAATCCATGACAACAATGTTAGCAAACTGTTCCAAGAAGGGAAGGGTGGAACTCTGTGTGATGAAGTCACACATCAGAAAGCAGTCTCTCAGAAAGCTTCTCTCTAGTTATTATCTGAGGATATTTCCTTTTTCACCATCTGTCCCTATGGGCTCCCAAACTTCACTTTGCAGATTCCACGAAAACAGTGTTATCAAACTGCTTCATGAGGACTAAGCTGTAACGCTCTGAGGTGAATTTTCAGATCAGAAAGAAATTTCTCAGAAAGATTCTATCACTTTTTGACCTGATGAATTTTCCTTTCTCAGCGTAGGCCTCAATGCAATCCAAAGAAGCCCTTCCCAGGTTCCTCAAAACAGTGTTAATGCACTGCTCCACGAAACATAAGTGGAACTCTCTCAGATGAATTCACACAGCAACAAGACGTGTCTAAGAAAGCTTCTTTCTGGTTTTCATCTGAGGATATTTCCTTTCTCACCGTGAGCTTCATTGCGCTAAGAAGTATCCCATTGCAGATTTCCAGAAAATTTTGTTAGCAAATTGATGACTGAAGAGAAACGTGTAACTCTGTGAGTTGCATTCACACATCGCAATCCAGTTTCTCAGAAGGCTTCTTTCCGGTTTTGATCTGAGGATATTTCCTTTTTCACCATTGCCCTCCATGAGCTCCCGAATATCACTTTGCAAAATCCACGAAAACAGTGTTAGCAAACAGTTCCAAGAAGGGAAGGGTAGAACTCTGTGTGATGAGGTCACACATCAGAAAGCAATCTCTCAGAAAGCTTCTCTCTAGTTATGATCAGAGGATATTTCCTTTTTCACCATAGGCCCCTTCAGCGTTCCAAAGATCACTTTGCAGATTCCACGAAAACAGTGTTAGCAAACTGCTTCCTGAGGACTAAGCTGTAACAGTGTGACGTGAATTCCCAGATCACAAAGAAGTTTCTCAGAAAGATTCCTTCACGTTTTGAACTGATGGTATTTCCTTTCTCAGTGTAGGGCTCCATGCGTTCCAAAGAAGCCCTTCTCAGGTTCCTCCAAGACAGTGTTAATGGACTGCTCCACGAAGCATAAGTGGAACTCTGTGAGATGAATTCACACATCACCAAGAAGTGTCTAAGAAAGCTTCTTTGTAGTTTTCATCTGAGGATATTTCCTTTGTCACCGCAAGCTTCATTGCGCTAAGAAGTATCCAATTGCAGATTTCCAGAAAAGTGTGTTACCAGCTGATGACTGAAGAAAAACGTGTGACTCTGTGAAATGCATTCACAAATCGCAATGCAGTTTCTCAGAAGGCTTCTTTCCAGTTTTGATCTGAAGATATTTTATTTTTCTCCATTGCCCTCCATGAGCTCCCAAATATCACTTAGCAGAATACACGACAACACTGTTAGAAAACTGTTCCAAGAAGGGAAGGGTGGAACTCTGTGTGATGAAGTCACACATCAGAAAGCAATGTCTCAGAAAGATTCTCTCTAGTTTTTATCTGAGGATATTACGTTTTTCACCTTGGGCCCCTATGGGCTCCCAAAGATAACTCTGCAGATTCCACGAAAAGAGTGTTAGCACACTGCTTCCTGAGGACTAAGCTGTAACACTGTGAGGTGAATTCGCAGATCACAAAGAAGGTTCTCAGAAAGCTTCTTTCACGTTTTGAGTTGATGGTAATTTGTTTCTCAGCATGGGCCTCAATACGATCCAAAGAAACCCTTCCCTGCTTCCTCAAAACAGTGATAATGGACTGCTAAACGAAATATAAGTGGAACATTGTGAGATGAAATCACACATCACCAAGAAGTGTCTGAGAAAGCTTCTTTCTAGTTTTCATCTATATTCCCTTGTCACTGTAAGCTACATTGCACTAAAAAGAATCCCATAGCAGATTTCCAGAAAACTGTGTTAGTAAACTGATGACTGAAGAGATACGTGTAACTCTGTCAGTTGCATTCACACATCACAATGCAGTTTCTCAGAAGACTTCCTTCCAGGTTTGATCTGAGGATATTTCCTTTTTCACCATTGCCTCCATGAGCTCCCATATATCAATTAGCAGAATCCACGACAACAGTGTTAGCAAACTGTTCCAAAATGGGAAGCGTGGAACTCTATATGATGAACTCACACATCAGTAAGCAATGTCTCAGAAATCATCTCTCTGGTTATTATGTGAGGATAATTCCTATTTCACCATGGGCCCTTATTTCCTCCCAGAGATCACTTTGCAGATTCCATGAAAAGAGTGTTAGCAAACTGCTTCCTGAGGACTAAGCTGTAACTCTTTGAGGTGCATTCACAGATCACAAAGAAGTTTCTCAGAAAGCTTCTTTCACGTTTTGTACTGATGATATTTTCTTTCTCAGCGTAAGCCTCAATGCGATCCAAAGAAAACCTTCTCAGTTTCCTCAAAGACAATGTTAATGGACTGCTCCACGAAACACAGGTGAACACTGTGCGATGAATTCACACATCACCAAGAAGTGTCTAAGAGAGCTTCTTTATAGTTTTCATCCGAGGATATTTACTTTGTCACCATAACCTTCATTGCGCTAAGAAGTATCCCATTGCAGATTTCCAGAAAACTGTGTTAGCAAACTGATTAGGGAAGAGAAACGTGTATCTCTCTGAGTTCCAATCACATATAGCAATGCAGTTCCTCAGAAGGCTTCCTTCCAGTTTTGAGCTGAGTATATTTCCTTTTTCACCATTGCCCTGCGTGAGCTCCGAAATATCACTTTGCAGAAACCACGACAACAATGTTAGCAAACTGTTCCAAGAAGGGAAGGGTGGAACTCTGTGTGATGAAGTCACACATCAGAAAGCAATCTCTCAGAAAGCTTCTCTCTAGTTATTATTTGATGACGTTTCTTTTTCACCATGGGCCCCAAAGGGCTCCCAAAATCACTTTGCAGATTCCACGAAAAGAGTGTTAGCAAACTGCTTCCTGAGGACTAAGATGTAACTCTGTGAGTTGAATTGACAGATGACAAAAAAGTTTCTCAGAAAGCTTCCTTTATGTTTTGAATGGATGATATTTTCTTTCTCAGCGTTGGCCTCAATGCGATCCAAAGAAACCCTTCTCAGGTACCTCAAACACAGTGATAATGGACTACTCCAGGAAACATAAGTGGAACTCTGTTTGATGAATTCACACATCACCAAGAAGTGTCTAAGAAAGCTTCTTTCTAGTTTTCATCCGAGGATATATCCTATGTCACTGAAAGCTTTATTGCGCTAAGAAGTATCCCATTGCAGATTTCCAGAAAACTGTGTTAGCAAACTGATGACTGAAGAGAAACGTGTAACTCTGTGAGTTGCATTCACACATCGCAATGCTGTTTCTCAGAAGGCTTCTTTCCAGTTTTGATCTGAGGATTTTTTATTTTGCTCCATTGCCCTCCATGAGCTCCCAAATATCACTTTGCAGAATCCACGACAACAGTGTTAGCAAACTGTTACAACAAGGGAAGGGTGGAACTCTGTGTGATGAAATCACACATCAGAAAGCAATGTCTCAGAAAGCTTCTCTCTAGTTTTTATCTGAGGATATTTCCTTTTTCACCATGGGCCCCTGTGGGCTCCCAAAGATCACTCTGCAGATTCCACGAAAAGAGTGTTAGCAAACTGCTTCCTGAGTACTGAGCTGTAACTCTGTGAGGTGAATTCACAGATCACAAAGAAGTTTCTCAGAAAGCTTCTTTCACGTTTTGAGCAGATGATATTTTCTCTCAGCGAAGCCATCAATGCGATCCTAAGAAACCCTTCTCAGGTTCCTCAAAGACAATGTTAATTTACTTCTCCACGAAACACAGGTGAACTCTGTGCGATGAATTCACACATCACCAAGAAGTGTCTGAGAAAGCTCCTTCCTAGTTTTCATCTGATGATATTTCTTTGTCACTGTAAGCTTCATTGCGGTAAGAAGTATCCCATTGCAGATTTCCAGAAAACTGTGTTAGCAAACTGATAACTAAGAGAAAGGTGTATCTCTGTGAGTTGCAACCACATATCACAATGCAGTTTCTCAGAAGGCTTCTTTCCAGTTATGATCTGAGGATATTTCCTTTTTCACCTTTGCCCTGCATAAGCTCCCAAGTATCACTTTGCAGAAACCACGACAACAGTGTTAACAAACTGTTGCAAGAAGGGAAGGGTGGACCTCTGTGTGATGAAGTCACACATCAGAAAGCAATCTCTCAGAACGCTTCTCTCTAGTTATTATCTGAGGATATTTCCGTTTTCACCAAGGGCCCCTATGGGCTCACAAAAATCACTTTGCAGATTCCACGAGAAGAGTGTTAGCAAACTGATTCATGAGGACTAATCTGTAACCCTGTGACGTGAATTCCCAGATCACAAAGAAGTTTCTCAGACAGATTCTTTCACGTTTTGAACTGATGATGTATCCTTTCTCAGCGTAGGCCTCAAAGCAATCCAAAGAAGCACTTCTCAGGTTCCTCAAAGACAGTGTTACTGGACTGCTCCACGAAACATAAGTGGAACTCTGTGAGATGAATTCACACATCACCAAGAAGTGTCTAATAAAGCTTCTTTCTAGTTTTCATCTGAGGATATTTCCTTTGTCACTGTAAGCTTCATTGCGGTAAGAAGTATCCCATTGCAGATTTCCAGAAAACTGTGTTAACCAAGTGATGACTGAAGAGAAACGTGTAACTCTGTGAGTTGCATTCACACATCGCAATTCAGTTTCTCAGAAGGCTTCTTTCCAGTTTTGATCTGAATATGTTTCCTTTTTAACCATTGCCCTCCAAGAGCTCCCAAATATCACTTTGCGGAATCCACGACAACAGTGTTAGCAAACTCTTCAAGAAGGGAAGGGTGGAACTCTGTGTGATGAAATCACACATCAGAAAGCTATCTCTCAAAAAGCTTCTCTCTAGTTATTAACTGAGGATATTTCCTTTTTCACCATGGTCCCCTATGGGCTCCCAAAGATCACTTTGCAGATTCCACGAAAAGAGTGTTAGCACACTGCTTCCTGAGGACTAAGCTGTACCCTGTGACGTGAAATCCCGGATCACAAGAAGTTTCTCAGAACGCTTCTTTCACTTTTTGAACTGATGATATTTCCTTTCTCAGCGTAGGCCACAATGCGATCCAAAGAAGTCCTTCTCACGTTCCTCAAAGACAGTGTTAATGGACTGGCTATGGTCCATTTGGCTAATGGAATGGTTGTGGTGAAAAAGGAAATATCCTCAGATCAAAACTGGAAAGAAGCCTTCTGAGAAACTGCATTACCATGTGTGAATGCAACTCACAGAGTTACACGTTTCTCTTCTGTGATCAGTTAGTTAACAGAGTTTTCTGGAAATCTGCAATTAGAAACTTCATAGCGCAATGAACCTTACGGTGTGAAAGGAAATATCTTCAGTTGAAAACTAGAAAGAAGCTTTCTTAGAAACTTCTTCGTAATGTGTGAATTCATCTCACATAGTTACATTTATGTTTCGTGGAACAGTCCATTAACACTGTCTTTGAGGAAACTGAGAAGGGCTTCTTTGGATCGCATTGAGGCCTACGCTGATAAAGGAAATTTCATCCGTTCAAAATGTGAAAGAAGCTTTCTGAGAAACTTCTTTCTGATCAGTGAGTTCATTTCACAGACGTACACCTTAGACCTCAGGAAGCAGTTTGCTAACACTCTTTTCGTGGAAATTGCAAAGTGATATTTGGGATCCCATAGGGGCCCATGGTGAAAAAGGAAATATCCTCACAGAATAACTAGAGAGAAGCTCTCTGAGAGATTGCTTTCTGATGTGTGACTTCATCACACAGAGTTCCTCCCTTCCTTTCTTGGAACAGTTTTCTAACACTGTTGTCGTGTATTCTGCAAAGTGATATTTGGGAGCCCATAGGGGCCCAGGGTGAAAAAGGAAGTATCCTCTCATAAAAAATAGAGAGAAGCATTCTGAGAGATTGCTTTCTGACATGTGACTTCATCACGCAGAATTCCACCCTTCCCTTCTTGGAACAGTGTGATAACACTGTTGTCCTGGATTCTGCAAATTGATATTTGGGAGCCATTGAGGGCTATGGTGAAAAAGGAAATATCCTCAGAGTAAAACTTGGAAAGAAGCCTTCTGAGAAACTGTATTGCCATGTGTGAATGCAACTCACAGAGTTACACGTTTCTCTTCAGTGATCAGTTTGTTAACACATTTTTCTGTAAATCTGCAAGATAGATACTTCATAGCGCAATGAAGCCTACGGTGACAAAGGAAATATCCTCAGATGAAAACTAGAAAGAAGCTTTCTGAGAAACTTCTTGGTGATGTGTGAATTCATCTCACAGGGTTACACTTATGTTTCGTGGAGCAGTCATTAACACTGTCTTTGAGGAACGCTGAGAAGGGCTTCTTGGATCGCATTGAGGGCTACGCTGATAAAGGAAATTTCATCAGATCAAAACGTGAAAGAAGTTTCCGAGAAACTTCTTTCTGATCAGCGAGTTCATCTCACAGACTTACCACTTAGACCTCAGGAAGCAGTTTGCTAACATTCTTTTCGTGTAAATTGCAAGGTGATAATTTGGATCCCATAGGGGCTCATGGTGGAAAAGGAAATATCCTCACATAAAAACTAGAGAGAAGCTTTCTGAGAGATTGCTTTCTGATGTGTAACTTCATCACAAAGAGTTCCACCCTCCCTTCTTGGAACAGTTTGCTAACACTGTTGTCGTGGATTCTGCAAAGTGATATTTGTGTGCCCATAGGGGCCCAGGGTGAAAAAGGAAGTATCCTCAAATAAAAAGTAGAGAGAAGCTTTCGGAGAGATTGCTTTCTGACATGTGACTTCATCACACAGAGTTCCACCCTTCCCTTCTTGGAACAGTGTGCTAACACTGTTGTTGTGGATTCTGTAAAGTGATATTTCGGAGCTCATTGTGGACTATGTGTGAAAAGGAAATATTCTCAGATTAAAACTGGAAAGAAGCCTTCTGAGAAACTGCACTGCCATGTGTGAATGCAACTCACAGAGTTTACACGTTTCTCTTCAGTGATCAGTTTGTTGACACAGTTTTCTGGAAATCTGCAATTAGATACTTCATAGCGCAATGAAGCCTATGGTGACAAAAGAAATATCATCAAATGAAAAACTAGAAAGAAGCTTTCTTAGAAACTTCTTGATGATGTGTGAATTCATCTCACAGAGTTACACTTATGTTTCGTGGAGCAGTCCATTAACACTGTCTTTCAGGAACCAGAGAAGGGCTTCTTTGAGCACATTGAGGCCTACGCTGATAAAGGAAATTTCGTCAGTTCAAAACGTGAAGAAGCTTTCTGAGAAACTTCTTTCTAATCAGTGAGTTCATCTCACAGACTTACAACTTAGACCTAGGGAAGTAGTTTGCTAACATTCTTTTCGTGGAAACTGCAAAGTGATATTTGGGAGCCCGTAGGGTCCCATGGTGAAAAAGGAAATATCCTCACATAATAACTAGAGAGAAGCTTTCTGAGAGATTGCTTTCTGATGTGTGACTTCATCACACAGAGTTCCACCCTTCCCTTCTTGGAACAGTTTCCTAACACTGTTCTCGTGGATTCTACAAAGTGATATTTGGGAGCTCACTGTGGGCTGTGGTGAAAAAGGAAATATCCTCAGAGTAAAACTGGAAAGAAGCCATCTGAGAAACTGCATTGCCATGTTTGAATGCAAATCACAGAGTTACAGGTTTCTCTTCAGTGATCAGTTGGTTAACACAGTTTTCTGGAAATCTGCAATTAGATACTTCATAGCGCAATGAAGCTTACAGTAACAAAGGAAATATCCTCAGATGAAAACTTGAAAGAATCTTTCCTAGAAACTTCTTGGTGATGTGTGAATTCAACTCACAGAGTTACACTTATGTTTCCTGGAGCAGTACATTAACACTGTCTTTGAGGAACCTGAGAAGGGCTTCTTTGGATCGCATTGAGGCCTACGCTGATAAAGGAACTTTCATTAGTTCAAAACGTGAAAGAAACTTTCTGAGAAACTTCTTTCAGATCAGGGAGTTCATCTCACAGTCTTACACTTAGTGCTCAGGAAGCAGTTTGCTAAAACTCTATTCGTGGAAACTGCAAAGTGATATTGGGAGCCCATAGGGGCCAATGGTGTAAAAGGAAATATCCTCACATAATAACTAGAGAGAAGTTTTCTGAGAGACTGCTTTCTTGATGTGTGACTTCATCACACAGAATTAACAAACCCCTTCCTTCTCGAGACAGTTTGCTAACACTGTTCTCGTGGATTCTGCAAGTGATATTTGGGAGCCCATAGGGGCCCAAGGAGAAAAAGGAAGTATCCTCATATAAAAAACAAGAGAGAAGCTTTCTAATAGATTGCTTTCCTGGTGTGTGGACTTCATCACACAAATTTCCCAACCCTTCCTTTCTTGGAACAGTTTGATAACACTGTTGTCCTGGACTCTGCAAATTGATATTTGGGAGCATCATTGAGGGCTATGGTGAAAAAGGAAATATCGTCAGATTGAAACTGGAAAAAAAAACTTCTGAGACAACTGCAATTGCAATGTGTGAATGCAACTCACAGATTTACCACGTTTGTCTTCAGTGATCGGTTTGTTAACAGTTTTCTGGAAATCTGTAATTAGATACTTCATAGCGCAATGAAGCTTAACGGTGACAAAGGAAATATCCTCAGAATGCAAACTAGAAAAAAGCATTCCTCAGAAACTTCCTTGGTGAAGTGTGAATTCATCTCACAGAAGTTACAGTTATGGATCGTGGAGCCGTCCATTAACACTGTCTTTGAGGAATCTGAGAAGGGCTTCTTTCTTTGGATCACATTGAGGCCTACGCTGATAAAAGGAAATTTCATATCCGTTCAAAAATGTGAAAGAAGCTTTCTGAGAAAACTTCTTTCTGATCAGTGAGTTCATTTCACAGACGTACAACCTTAGACCTCAGGAAGCAGTTTGCTAACACTCTTTTTCGTGGAAATTGCAAAGTGATATTTGGGATCCCATAGGGGCCCATGGTGAAAAAGGAAATATCCTCACAGAATAACTAGAGAGAAGCTCTCTGAGAGATTGCTTTTCCTGATGTGTGACTTCATCACACAGAGTTCCTCCCTTCCTTTCTTGGAACAGTTTTTCTAACACTGTTGTCGGTGTATTCTGCAAAAGTGATATTTTGGGAGCCCATAGGGGCCCAGGGTGAAAAAGGAAGTTATCCTCTCATAAAAAATAGAGAGAAGCATTCTGAGAGATTGCTTTCTGACATGTGACTTCATCACGCAGAATTCCACCCTTCCCCTTCTTGGAACAGTGTTGATAACAACTGTTGTCCTGGATTCTGCAAATTTGATATTTGGGAGCCATTGAGGGCTATGGTGAAAAAGGAAATATCCTCAGAGTAAAATTGGAAAGAAGCCTTCTGAGAAACTGTATTGCCATGTGTGAATGCAACTCACAGAGTTACACGTTTCTCTTCAGTGATCAGTTTGTTAACACATTTTTCTGTAAATCTGCAGATAGATACTTCATAGTGCAATGAAGCCTACGGTGACAAAGGAAATATCCTCAGATGAAAACTAGAAAGAAGCTTTCTGAGAAACTTCTTGGTGATGTGTGAATTCATCTCACAGGGTTACACTTATGTTTCGTAGAGCAGTTCATTAACACTGTCTTTGAGAACCTGAGAAGGGCTTCTTTGGATCGCATTGAGGGCTACGCTGATAAAGGAAACTTCATCAGATCAAAACGTGAAAGAAGTTTCCGAGAAACTTCTTTCTGATCAGCGAGTTCATCTCACAGACTTACCACTTAAACCTCAGGAAGCAGTTTGCTAACATTCTTTTCGTGTAAATTGCAAAGTGATAATTTGGATCCCATAGGGGCTCATGGTGGAAAAGGAAATATCCTCACATAAAAACTAGAGAGAAGCTTTCTGAGAGATTGCTTTCTGATGTGTAACTTCATCACAAAGAGTTCCACCCTCCCTTCTTGGAACAGTTTGCTAACACTGTTGTCGTGGATTCTGCAAAGTGATATTTGTGTGCCCATAGGGGCCCAGGGTGAAAAAGGAAGTATCCTCAAATAAAAAGTAGAGAGAAGCTTTCGGAGAGATTGCTTTCTGACATGTGACTTCATCACACAGAGTTCCACCCCCCTTCCCTTCTTGGAACAGTGTGCTAACACTGTTGTTGTGGATTCTGTAAAGTGATATTTCGGAGCTCATTGTGGACTATGGTGAAAAAGGAAATATTCTCAGATTAAAACTGGAAAGAAGCCTTCTGAGAAACTGCACTGCCATGTGTGAATGCAACTCACAGAGTTACACGTTTCTCTTCAGTGATCAGTTTGTTGACACAGTTTTCTGGAAATCTGCAATTAGATACTTCATAGCGCAATGAAGCCTATGGTGACAAAAGAAATATCATCAAATGAAAACTAGAAAGAAGCTTTCTTAGAAACTTCTTGATGATGTGTGAATTCATCTCACAGAGTTACACTTATGTTTCGTGGAGCAGTCCATTAACACTGTCTTTCAGGAACCAGAGAAGGGCTTCTTTGAGCACATTGAGGCCTACGCTGATAAAGGAAATTTCGTCAGTTCAAAACGTGAAAGAAGCTTTCTGAGAAACTTCTTTCTAATCAGTGAGTTCATCTCACAGACTTACAACTTAGACCTAGGGAAGTAGTTTGCTAACATTCTTTTCGTGGAAACTGCAAAGTGATATTTGGGAGCCCGTAGGGTCCCATGGTGAAAAAGGAAATATCCTCACATAATAACTAGAGAGAAGCTTTCTGAGAGATTGCTTTCTGATGTGTGACTTCATCACACAGAGTTCCACCCTTCCCTTCTTGGAACAGTTTCCTAACACTGTTCTCGTGGATTCTACAAAGTGATATTTGGGAGCTCACTGTGGGCTGTGGTGAAAAAGGAAATATCCTCAGAGTAAAACTGGAAAGAAGCCATCTGAGAAACTGCATTGCCATGTTTGAATGCAAATCACAGAGTTACAGGTTTCTCTTCAGTGATCAGTTGGTTAACACAGTTTTTGGAAATCTGCAATTAGATACTTCATAGCGCAATGAAGCTTACGTAACAAAGGAAATATCCTAAATGAAAACTTGAAAAGAATCTTTCCTGAACACTTCTTGGTGATGTGAATTCACTCACAAGTTACACTTATGTTTCCTGGAGGCAGTACATTAACACTGTCTTTGAGGAACCTGAGAAGGGCTTCTTTGGATCGCATAGGCCTACGACTGATAAAGGGGACTTTCATTAGTTAAAAACGTGAGAAGAACTTTCTGAAAACTTCTTTCAGATCAGGGAGTTCATCTCACATCTTACAACTTAGTGCTCAGGAAGCAGTTGCTAAAACTCTACGTGGAAAACTTGCAAAGTGATATGGGAGCCCAAGGGGCCAATGGTGTAAAAGGAAAATCTCCTACATAATACTAGAGAGAATTGTTTCTGAGAGAACTATCTGTTTCTTGATGTGTGACTTCATCACCAGAATTACACCGTCTCCCTTCTCGAGCAGTTTGCTAACACTGTTCTCGGGATTCTGCAAAGTGATATTTGGGAGCCCATAGGGGCCCAGGAGAAAAAGGAAGTATCTCATATAAAAACAAGAGAGAAGCTTCTGAAGAGATTGCTTTCTGGTGTGTGACTTTCACACACAATTTCCACCCTTCTTTCAGGAACAGTTTGATACACTGTTGTCCCTGGACTCTGCAAATTGATATATGGGAGCTCATTAGGGGCTATGGTGAAAAAGGAAATATCTTCAGATTGAAACTGGAAAAAAAACTTCTGAGACACTGCATTGCATGTGGTGAATGCAACTCACAGATTTACACTGTTTTCTTCAGTGATCAGGTTTGTTAACATTTTTCTGGGAAATCGTAATTAGTACTTAATAGCGCAATGAGCTTACGGTGACAAAGGAAATATCCTCAGATCAAACAGAAAAAAGCATTCTCAGAAACTTCTTGGTGAGTGTGAATTCATCTCACAGAGTTTACAGTAGTGATCGTGGAGCCAGTCCATTACACTGTCTTGAGGAAACTGAGAAGGCTTCTTTGGATCGCATTGAGCCTACGGCTGATAAAGGAAATTTCATCAGTCAAAACGTGAAAGAAGCTTTCTGAGAAACTTCTTCTATCAGTGAGATCATCTCACAGACTTACAACTTAGACCTCAGGGAAGCAGTTTGCAAACACCTCTTTCGTGGAACTGCAAAGTGATATTTGGGAGCCCATAGGGTCCCCAGGGTGAAAAAAGGAAAATACCTCACATAATAACTAGAGAGAAGCTTTCTGAGAATTGCTTTCTGATTGTGTGACTTCATCACACAGAGTTCCACCCTTCCCTTCTTGGAAACAGTTTCCTAACACTGTTTCTCGTGGATTCTACAAAGTGATATTTGGGAGCTCACTGTGGGCTATGGTGAAAAAGGAAATACCTCAGATAAATGAAAGAGCCATCTGAGAAAATGCATGCCATGTTTGAATGCAAATCACAGAGTTTACAGCTTTCTCTTCAGTGAATCAGTTGGTTACAACAGTTTTCTGGGAATCTGTAATTACCATACTTCACAGAGCAAGCTTATGGTAACAAAGGATATCCTCAGATGAAAAACTAAGAAGCTTTCTGAGAAACTTCTTGGTGATGTGTTAATCACTCACAGAGTTACACTTATGTCCTGGAGCAGTCCCATTAACACTGTCTTTGAGGAACCTGAGAAGGGCTTCTTTGGATCGCATTGAGGCCTACGCTGATAAAGGAACTTAATCAGTTCAAAAGTGAAAGAAACTTTCTGAGAAATCTTTTTCGATCAGGCAGCATCTCACAGATTTACACGTTAGTCCTCAGAGCAGTTGGTAACACTCTTTCGTGGAAAACTGCAAAGTGATATTGGGGAGCACTAGGGCCCCATGGTGGAAAAAAGGAAATACCTCACATAAAAACTAGAGAGAAGCTTTCTAGAGATTGCTTCTGATGTGTGACTTCGTCACCACAGTTCCACCACCCTCCCTTCTGGAACAGTTTTCTACACTGTTGTCTGGGATTCTGCAAAGTGATATTTGGGACCCATAGGGGGCCCATGTGAAAAAGGAAGTATCTCTCACATAATAACGGAGAGAGCTTTCTGAGAGATTGCTTTCGGATATGTGACTTCATCACACAGAGCGTTCCATCCCTTCCTTCTTAACAGTTTTGAGAACACGGTTTCGTGGATTTCTGCAAAGTGATTTGGGGAGCTCATTAGGGCTATGGTGGAAAAAGGATAATCCTCAGAAAAAGTGGAAAGAAGCCTTCTGAGAAACTGCATTGCCATGTGTGAATGCAACTCACAGAGTTTACACGTTTCTCTTCAGTGATCAGTTTGTAAACACAGTTTTCTGAAATCTGTAATTAGATACTTCATTAGCGCAATTAAGCTTACGGTTGACAAAGGAAATATTCTCAGGTGGAAAAACTAAAAGAATTTTCTAATGGAACTTTCTTGTGATTGTGTTGGCATAGGCCCATGCAGGAGAGGGGACGA